>NC_064305.1:19243788-19282871 GCF_023373825.1 Bactrocera dorsalis | reverse complement strand
AATCCATATGATTTTTAGTCAGTCCTAATCATTAAAGAACCAATAAAGACAAATTTGACAGCTGCCGATTTATTAGTGTTTAAGATATATCTTTTCAGTGCACCAACTTTTGTTAGTTTAAAAAAAATTATAAAAACATATTTCGAGTGCTAAGAAAGAATTGGTTTTTGGCGAAAATGATATTACCGACGCACAGGCTTGGATTGATAAACATTATTCTCATAGACTCAGCACCAGCAAAAGCAAACGTTAAGAAGTTGTTTGCTAAGTTTAAACCCAAAAAGGCGATGAAAACATCAAAAGAATCCACAAAATAATTTTGAAAGACCGTCAGGTAAAGTTGTTCGAGATAGTTAAAGTCTGTCAAGTAAGAGCGACTTTACCGACAGTTAATGAAAGATTTCGCTCTAATTTCCTCGCAAGCCTATAGAGGGAAGCTTTGTCCTTGATGCATTGTCAACAAAGGTTCAGTTGTCGTTGATCTTTTGAAAGAGAATCACGTTAAACGCCATGAGTGCTAAGTACGCGTCGCGCTACGAAGCCGTGTTCCTTTGCATCCGCCCGAAAGGTAAGCTAAATATATAAAGCTAAATATATAAGAAAGTCGAAGGCATTTGTACAGAAGTGGATACAGCGATATAAAGTGGCTAAGAATGTCGATGATTTACCAGAACGTGGTTCGATAGGAAAAGTGAACAAAAAAGATGAAAAAAGAATAGTGAATCTGTTTTCGCGAAATCCTACTTTAACACTGCGGCAGGGACAAGCAAAATTAATGGCAAAAGGTTTAGATATATTCTACAAAACTATCTGAACCCATCTTCATACTCATGATCTGAAATGGCGCAGCACAATGAAGAAGCCTCTGTTGACTGAAAAACTTGTGACAAAGCGCCTCGCTTGGGTGCATGGGAATATTGATAAAGATTTTGGAAATGTCATTTTTACTGATGAATGTTCTATATGGGCAAGTTCTGTTCCCACGCGAGCCTGGTCAACTTCCACCAATAGGCTTGTTCAGTGGACCGTAAAACATGGAATAAAGGTGCATCTTTGGGGCTGCTTCTCAAAGCAGGGATTCGGCAGCTAAAACTAAACAGTTTAAAGTCAGCTGAAAACGACTTTGTTTATTTTACATTGAGATCTTAAATCGAAACCGCACAAAATACAGCCTGTGCAAGAAGTGAAGCCCATGGGCTCTTGAAAAGTTTCAAGAATATCCGACGTTTTCGAGACAAAATTTTGTTCAGCGATGAGGCAAATTTCTATCAAAATGGGTATGTAAACAAGCGAAATTACTGCATTTGGGATGGAGATCAACCTGAAGAGTTTCAAGAGCTGTCATTTTATTCAGAAATACCAACAATTTGGTGTGGTTTGTGGGCCGGTGGTATCATCGGTCCGTATTTGAATTGCGACCGGTATCGCGCCATGATAACCAACTAATGGAAGCCTGAAATTGAAGCTCGTGATCTTGATGACATTAGATTTAAACAAGGCGGCGCGACTGCCCACACAACGCATCAGTCAATGGATTTATTGTGAGAACTCTTCGGTGAGCAGATAATTGCCCATTTAGAGCCGGTCGACTGGCCACCAAAATCGTGTGAAATCATACCGTTAGATTTTTTCCTGGTAGGATATGTAAAGACAAAAGTCTTAGCGGATAATCCCGCTTCGATTCAGGTCTGAGAGCAAAATATTACGCGTGTCGTTCGCCAGTTACCAGTCGAAATGCTCGAACGAATCCTTGAAAATTGGACTGAACAGTTGGACTGTCTGAGATGTAGCCGCGTCAAGATTTGAATGCGATAATCTGCAAAAAATAAATGCCAAGGAATGTTCTTTTGAATGAAGGTAAACAATGCTTAATAAATTTGAAGTTTGTAAGCTTTTTCTTTAAAAAGTAGGGAAGCTCAAAATAGATCACACTTTGCAATCATTTAAATAAAATTTCAGTTGCGATTCTATAAGTACTACCATTATTAAGTGGTTTAAATCGCAATATTTGTGTAATTTGGAGTCTTAGAAGTGATGAGGATGGGTTTGACCATACAACTTAGAGAGACATAACATTCCTTCCTAGCAAACCAATAATCACCGGAATTAAGTTTTTTATAGAAGTGTGATTCTGAAGGAATTGATTAGAAGCTGGTGTGTCAATCAGCATTGTCAGCAGTGAACAGCTCGAATAATCTTTGAAGCAACTTTTTAATGATTCTCCCGTTTAATTTATGACGCCTCAAAGTAATGAATTCCTGCAGACAAATATTTAATGTCAACTAGAAATGAAAATCCGTAAAAATTGCGGATAATCTCAGTTAATATTAAAAAATATGAAATATAAAAAATTAAAGTCGAAAATGATGAAACAAACACGGCGAAGAATTATCGCTGTCGACATGTTCGTGCGAAAGTTAAATGATTCCAAGCGCTCCCCGGCCGGGTGTGCCCCGAGGATGAGTTGGGATGCATAAAATTTTCGCATTACCTGTGTGATTATCGTGCTTAGTGCTGCGTGGGAGAGAAATATAAAGGGAAGCATTAAAAAGAAATTCAAGTGTAAAAAGGCAATAAAACGGCATAAATATTCTCAAGCCACAAACTGACAGTGTGGCTAGCTGAAAATCATAAACACACATATTTGTTTTTCTCAAACACTAATGAGCTCCGTAAAGCACAGCGTTAAGTTTTTGCTTTAGGGGCGGGTTTACTTATATGTTTAAGCTCCTGTGATACCTTATTATCTGTATGTTGCTGTGTGTTTCTTCGCAATTTTATGACATTTTTCTTAGTGCTGCTGAATTGTGAAATGATAAGATGAAAAGGGAAATGACACGGCAGCGGGAGCAGTGGAAATGCACGAAATATTGCAGGACATTTACTACCTTTCTAATTTCATCTTCTCCACAGCACCATGCTCCCACCTCAGTTTGCGTTGTTACTTAGCGCAGTTAACGACTTACACTTCGCACGCCACGCCAGCCATCGTCAGCCATTAGATGGACCTACATAAGTGGTATGGCATGATGAATGTCAAAACATAACGGTAATTTGAGCAAACCCTCCTTAAAGCTGCAATGGCAGTAAAATAATGAGCCCCAATGACATACGAAGGAGTCGAAGAAGTAAAAAAACACAAAACAACAACTATAAACTACATAAACGACGAAAGCTTTGAAGCCTCATACCTACGCTACTTACAACTGTTAATGACGTTTACGAATGTTACCGCCAAGCTTTGCCTTCTCTCCGCTCTCATTTTGCCGGCAGCAACTCGTCACACATTTACTCCACATACATTTTAGCGTTGCAAGTGCAGACCGCCCATGTTTAATGCCAAAATAATGTCTTCCTCTTACCATAAACAACAACTTGGCCGTGATAGTCCCCACTGCTCGGTCGTCAACTTGCTTGTGCTCCCCCAAAATCGCGTGCGTTGCCATTTGGCCGGCAGGTTAGGTCGAGGTGGGCGAGTTGGCAATTTTCTGCTGTGCCACCCCAACAACCTCCAATGCCTCATTAACTCAATAGATGACTGACTTTGATAGTAAATTGCGTGGAGTGAAGGCCAAAGGCGGTACAGTGGGTATTAAGGGTTGATTGGAGTGTATGTTGCACAAGTAGTCTCAATTATTCGCGATAAACTGACATGGATTTAAATATTTTGTTAAGCTCAGAGTGCTTTGACAGGACTAGTTATTGCTTTAGCCCGAAAAGTCCAAAACTTGTCTATTACCTTCGACGTTAGGAAGAACTTATTTGAAATCGGTGTCGAAGTGGCCTAATAAGATGAGAGTAGGTACTTTTGGCTGTCCTTCGTACGCTCTGCTCTAGTAAGGACCTTGATTTCTTGACTGGACCATTTCGTGAGATAACTCGTTCAACAAACTCGGCTTTCAATAAATCGATTGTGACATTCGCTGTGTGCCTTGTGTTGCGCTCCTGTTTGAATCACATATTGTTCAAATCCATATCATCCAATTCGTTCTAAAAATATTCGGTTATCATTGAGCGGTACCGTTTCCCAGTCAGAGTAACGTGTTGGTCTTGATCATCACAAAAGAAGTACGGACCAATGACGCCGCCGGCCCATAAACCGCACCAAATCATATTTTCTTCGGGATGTAATAGTGACTCATAGAGTACGTGTGGACTGTTGCCTGACCAATAACGCATATTTTGCTTATTGACGAAGCTCTTCAGCCAGAAATAAGCCTTATCGCTGAAGATGATTTTTCGATGAAAATCTGGATCATTTTCAAGTTGTTGCCCAGCCCAATTCTCGAACATACGACGATTCTGGTGATCAAGAAACTTCAGTGCTTGCGTCAATTTGATCTCGTAAGGATGTAGGCCAAGATTTTTTCGCAAAATTCACCACAAAGACGTCACAAAAATGCCCACCGCTTGAGAACAACGTGTGTGAGACTGTTTTGGGTCTTCCTCAATTGATCCGATAGCCGCAGCAATATTCTCAACACTACGGACTGGCACGGGAACATTTTTTACTGTGCCTGTGGATTCAAACTTTTCCACTAGCCCTCTTAAAGTTGAGACCACTGACTCCGAATTTCGGTAGTAAATTTTAATAATTTCGTCTCGTTTTTGGATTCGTCCTTTTAAGAACATCCTATGTCTGAAGACACTTTAAGATAAAATTGGGGGCAAAATATTAACACTTTATTGATTTACCTACGAATTATTTCAAAATCGAATATTACAAGTATACCTTCGAATAACTGGTAACAGATAATAACAAGTTGGTAACTAGTTCATCGGTTAGTTTAACAGTTATGAAAGTAGTTTTCCGAAAAAAGTTTTATTTTATTAAAAAAATCAATTATTTTTAGCTTTTTATGACAACAAAACACTGTTCTTGGATTGACCATGAAGTGCTCGTGCTTTTGCGGGTGTGTGGTGTAAATAACGCGCCGCGACGCAATGCGCTCGATCAACCGCTGCTGTCAAAATTCACGTCATTACAAATGACCAAGAAGGCACACAAAAAAGTAATGGCGTTAACATTACAAGACATTAAGCTGGAGGGTGAAAGAAATTGCAATACTACAAACATACATGCATTAAAGTGTGTATATGTCTCGCGATTACTTGAAATTATTCACGGCATATTTTTAATTTTTATACTTTTCCTGGTGAATTTGCATTGCACTAATATAATTTTCGGATTGAGTCAATGCACTTACAATTTTTCTTAAGAAAATCGCATAATTGAAGTCTTAGTCTGCTTTCAGGCGTTTTAAGTCACGTTTTAAAATATGTAGCATACCTTTAGGCACCCTTTTGCTTAAGAAAATTATTTAATTCAAGTCTTAGCCCGCTTTTAGGCGCCTAAAGCCAGATTTTGAACGCATAAAAATATATGTAGCATACTTTTAGGCGCTCGTTTACTTAAAGTGAAACTATATCTCGGTTTAATATTCCACTTTAAAGCGCAATAATAACTGTAAGCGCATATACAAATTTATTATGGC
This sequence comes from Bactrocera dorsalis, assembly GCF_023373825.1. Classification (NCBI taxonomy): domain Eukaryota; kingdom Metazoa; phylum Arthropoda; class Insecta; order Diptera; family Tephritidae; genus Bactrocera; species Bactrocera dorsalis. The sequence continues at coordinate 19,277,376 of NC_064305.1, read as the reverse complement.
ATATTTTAAGGCCCGCAATACGGTTATTGATATATTGCGCCAGAAAGTCGGTCATTCGAATGAGCACACACATACGCACACAGACAAATTTGATTGATGGCTTCCACGAATACTCGCTCACTCGGTCAATCACTCATTTGATGAGTTGTGCGTGTCGTGTACACCCACACACATATATACATATGTACACACCGTGTTGTGCGTGTGTTTGTATGGTGTACGAAAATTGTTTCACGAATTTCGCATTTAATTACATAACAATGGGCGGTGAGGAAGTCAGTTTTTTGGTTTTAGTTTGGTGGCGAAAATAATGGTTTCAAAAAATTTATGTGCTCGAAACAAAAACAAAAAAGTAAATATTCCTTTATATATTTTCACTCGTGATAGTACATTATGATTTTGAGGTTAGAGCAGCGTGTTTCCGCTCCAGCACAAACGCCTAAAACCACACTTAAACATATTACATTCGGCACAACTGTTGTATAGTAAGCTGAAGGTATTTTTTCCTCTATGTTGTTGTTGTTTGTGCATTATTTTATGCTCGTTTTTCTTACGCGGCCGCTTTATTGCTTCGACTGACAGCTAAACAAATGGACTTTTGATGAATTTGTTTGTAGCTAAACTTTGTCGTTGTTGTTGTTGTATTTGCTTGTAGGGGACGACAAGAAAAATGTTTAAAAATTGACGGGAAATGTTCTTTTGGCCGGAAATAAATACATTTGGCGCGTATGCAAATGAATTGAGCCACCAACTGCTACAGCGCAGAGCCGCCAGCAGCGCGCAACGTGCAGTTTGTCGCCCAATTGCTGTACAGTGTCGAATGCACAGACGGTCCATCAATTGCAGGGTCCTCCCTATGGCCATTTTACTCGAAAGTCATTTGCCCGTTCATTTGGTAATAAAGTGGGCGAGTTGGTTATAATTTAGCGTGGCAAAGGCTTGGCTGTGGGCTGAGCACGCGGTGGAGGCGCGTCATTACTATGCAAATAAGCTTATATAAATCTTAAAAACAAATGCAACCCTGTGGGACTCGTGGCAAGCGGAATATAAAGAGTTCGAGTTTTAATGTTTTTCTGTTTGTGCTTGGAGTTTTCTATTAATGCTGAAGACCTTCTCGAAAATTCTCTGCTTTATTCCTGACTAATGTAGTCATAAGTCAACTCTACGCTACACTGTATAACGGATAATTAAGTATTTTTATATCCTGAACAGGGTATATTAAGTTTGTCACGAAGTTTGTAACCCTCAGAAGGAAGCGTCGGAGACCCTATAAAGTACGAGTATATACATATAAAATGATCAGTACGTTGAGCTGAGTCGATTTAGCCATGTCCGTCTGTCTGTATATATACGAACTAGTCCCTCAGTTTTTAAGATATCGTTTTGAAATTTTGCAAACGTCATTTTCTCTTCAAGAAGCTGCTCATTTGTCGAAACTGCCGATATCGGACCACTATAACATAGCCGCCATACAAACTGAACGATCGGAATCAAATTCTTTTATGGAAAACTTTCACATTTGACAATGTACCTTTACAAAAGTTGTCACAGTTTATTTTCTAGAAAAATTATGTAATATGCGAAGATCCTAGTTCAGATCGGCTTACTATAGCATATAGCTGCCATACAAAACAAACGATCGGAATCAAGGGCTTGTATGGAAAACTTTCGCATCTGAAGTGGTATCTTCACGAAATTTGACATGGATTACTACTTAAGGTAATAACATAATCTCCGAAAAAATTGCTAGACGATACTGTTTGATATATCTGATAGAAGTTTAAGGATGAATTTTATAGCAGTCAAATATTGTAACGTTATTTCGTAGAAACTGTATTCTTGAAACATATATTGGGCCCTCAGGGTCACCTACAGGCTTTCCATAAGAGTAATACGCCGATGCAGTAGCATATGAAGCCTTAGATAAGGCTTAAATAATCCTATAGCTTTCCGAGAAGAAAAAGCTGATAATTTCTGTATAATGGCCAACAAGATCAATCCAATAATCTCCGCCAACTATTATACAATAGAAATAGCCTCATAAGCGGATGAAATGAGGGCTGTTATATATATTTCTGGCCTAATAATGAAAATAGGCATATTTATCAACGAAAATGGTTTTTTCTTTTTTTTTTCGTTGGATTTGGCTCGTCTTGGAAGACCCACACGGTCGATTGCTGTTTTGTTTCGGGCTCATACGCATAGATCCATGATTCGTCACCTGTGACGATCTTATAAACGTCCGCGATCGTATTTTTTCAGCATTTCTTTACACCAATCTACACGAGCCTTTTTTTGAGCGATTGTCAAATTGTGCGGGATCCAACGAGAACAAACCCTTTTTTACGGCCAGGTGTTTATGCAATATCGAATGTATGCTGGTGGGAGAAATGTATAGGCATGACTCTATCTGAAGGTATGTTACATGACGGTCTTGCATTATCAGTTCACGTACGGCATCGATGTTTTCTGACATAACGGCTATTTTTGGACGACCTTCACGGAATTCGTCTTTGAGAGAGTTTCGGCCACGATTGAATTCGATGTACCAGTTTTTCACAGTGCTATAGGATGGTGCTTCATAGCCATACAAGGATTTTAGTTCATCGATGCACTCTTGTCGTGATAATCCACGTCGAAAGTTGTGAAAAATGATCGCACGAAAATGTTCACGAGTTAATTCCATTTTTTGGCCGAGATGAATTTTTTAATTACCTGTAAATAAAACAATTCACGATTAAATGACAAAACGTTCTGAGTGATGTTATGCTAAAAAATGTCAAACTTTAAAAGGGAAATGTCAGATTGCACCTGGCACGCCAGAGATATATATAGCAGCCTAACCTGCCTGCCTGTATAACTACAACTTTTAGAATTTAAAAATAATGTTTCTTTATTTCCTAAATGGCTTCGTATTGAACCTTCAAGAAAGTTGACTGAGAATTACATAATAAGAAGAGTTTTTTGACTTTGTGTCTCCAACAGGTTATCGCGCGATCGATATCATTGTACTTAACATGTGCAACGTTAGTTCTGTTTCTTTCAGACTGGATAAAGAAGCGAAGCAAATGGGTCTGGTAGTGAACGAGGGTAAGAGTAGATAATTTTGTCTGTTTTGGAACCAGTATTAACACCATCAACAATGTCGGCCTCAATTGAGAAGTAAAGTCCTTTCTCGACGAACAAAGATCCAACTCTACAAGTCACTCATTATTCCCGTCCTGATATATGGTGCAGAGGCATGGACGGTGACAATATCTGATGAGTCAACGTTGCGAGTTTTCGAGAGAAAGATTCTGCGAAGATTTATGGTGCTTTGCGGATAGGCAATGGCGAATATCGCATTCGATGGAATTTGGAATCTCCAATTGACTGGTCTATCAGCTAGTCTGAAAGTAATTAATTTGATGCTAGTTATGTAAAGCGCATATACCTTAGGTTTCTAAAATTATACTGGAGCTAGAATTTAAAATTTTTACATTTTATGCAAAACCATTTCGTTACATTTTCCCCACAGGTTCACTTCTTCTTCTCATACCCAGTGCGCACCTAAGATGGAGTATGCTCATTTTCCGCTCAAAACAAAACAGTTCATAATGTTTCATTAGTCAACTGCTTTTTCGGCTGCCCATTGCTGCCTTGCTTACAAACTTTTCCTCTTTTGGCAATCCTGCTACACTCCTTGCCAGTCCTGCCACAGGCCCGCACAGTTGGAGCTGTTGAAATTGTTATTAAGTGTGGCACATTATGTGCGTGTAAACGTATTGTGCAAAAGTAAATAAAATTATTTATATGCGTTTGTAGGCGCATATTAGCACATAACTGTAATTGCTTGCTGTGTGCGTGATTTTTAAGTGCCCCCCAGCAGGACATTGTGTAATTTTGGCTGAATGTAATTTTTCAAAATTTGAATAATTGCCACATATTTTCATTTGCATGTTGTTACGTGTGTTTTGTTGTTATTGCCAAGTCATGTTTTCATTTATGACAAACTATTAAGGGCATATGCTGTTTATAATTTGCCTAATTTTGTATTTTTCCGGGGAAATAAATTCGTTAAGTATCCTTACAACATTTTCATGGCTTCAATCTGGACTTCGTAGCTCAAGAATATTAATTTGTGAACTAATAAAAAGTCAAATATGTAACACTATGTCAAACTCCCTTACATCTGAAATATTATAGTTGATTGATCAACTTGTCCCGAGAGATCTTTTATATAATGACCGCATACCGGAAATTTTTGGGTGGAGATTAAATACATATAATATCGCCAAGCAATTTTTTTATTTCGTAGTATGGAGTATGCGGTTGTTAACTCGGCTATAATCGCGTAAGCGGTGTCTACGCCAATTAAGAAGAAGAAGTATGGAGCCTACCAATGTTCTGTACGATGTTGCAACATATTGCAAGTTAAATGTGTTTTGTAAACTGCAGTTTTTAGTGGACAGACCACCAGGAAGGAACTGGTTAGGACCGCTATGTAGTTTGCTTGTTCCTTTGAATACTCTCTACTGCTACTCTGCTTGCCGAGGAAATTTTTGGTCGATTGATTGCTGATTGGCTGCCTATGTACATATTAATTGTGGAGCTGCCTGTGATGTTAAATATAAAACTGTTCCGCGGCTTTATCTTTAACAAAGTAACAGCAACTTCAAATATATAATACTGCAGTGGTCCATCTGCTTAGAGTCCAACTCTCAACAGTATACCAGCGCACCAGCTCTATCCGTCCTTTTCGAACCATCCGTTTTATTTAATGTCTTGCGCGGAGCTAACATAACTTTGCGTCAAACATCTCTTTCTAAGTTTACTCTGAATCTTCATTCCCGAACGAAAAATGGGACAATTTAGTGTTTGCCAAACCGTCATTAACCACCCAGTTATACGAAGGTTCAATACATATGTCGTCTCGCCGATTTTGCCGAGCAGTTTTCAGCGAAGACGTCTAAAGGTTTTAGTTTCAGGTTTAGCACCAGTTCAAATGGTTCTTAGAGTTCTCATTATGCATAGCCATAACTTGACTTAAGGTAAGTATATTCCCGTTTTCTATACTGCACCGCTGCCATACTAACACACCTGTCTGTAGTTTTCAAAAAATAAGGTGACATTCTTCCAAATCAATTTCATCCCCTTCAAAGTAATCTCCTCCCGATGCAATGCACTTATGCCAACGGATTTTCCAATCTTCGAAACACTGGTGTAGTCACTTTCCGGGATGGCCTTCAGTTCCGTCTTCGCTGCGGCTTGAATCTCCTCTGTCGTATAAAAACGATGTCCCCGGAGCGGTCTTTTGAGCTTGGTGAACAGCCAGAAGTCGCACGGCGCCAGATCAGGTGAATACGGTGGAAGCGGAACGATATGGGTTGAGTTTTTGGCGAAATGATCACGAATTAAGAAGGCAGTATGGGATGGTGCATTATCGTGGTGTCAAAACCAAGAATTGTCTTTCCACAATTCCGTCCTTTTTAGGCGGATAGGGTTACGCAAACGACACATAACGTTCAAATAATATTCCTTGTTGACGGTTTGACCGGTTAGAAGGAATTCATTATGCACAATACCACAATAATCGAAGAAAACAGTCAACATGACCTTGATTTTTGTGCGACTTTGGCGCGATTTTTTTGGTCTCGGCTCTCTTTTGGCACGATATTCGCTCGATTGATCGGTTGTTTCGGGGTCGTAAGCATAGATCCAAGTCTCATCGCCAGTTATAATGCGTTTCATGACACCCTGATAGTCCGAAAGCATCGTTTCACACACTTCAACGCGACGCCTTTTTTCCAAAAAAAATTAATGTTTTCGGTACCAGTCGAGATTTGACGCGCTTGAGGCCCAAAACATCGTTCAAAATGGTATTGGCGGAGCCTTTCGGTATGCCAACTTCATCTGCAAGGTCTCTAATTGTTAATCGATGGTTTTTCAACACCAAATCTTTGATTTGATGAACGTGAGCTTCGTCGGTTGAGGTTGATGGTCGCCCTGGACGGTCTTCGTCTTCGACACGTTCAAGGCCCGCTTGAAACTCACTATAAAACCTGTAAACATTGCTTTTAGACATAACCTCATCACCAAATGCTTTCTGCACCATCCTCAACGTATCCGCAGCAGAAAATTGATTCCGTAAACAAAATTTAATGCAAATTCTTTGCTCAACAACCTTCGACATCGCAAAAAAACGAAAAACTCACTTTTAGCAGCTCACAAAACGACACGTATCTCAAACCCTAATGTACATATATTTTGACACGAAATTTGACATAAATGTGACTGAGAGTACTACCAACCTAAAAAAAAAAAAATATTCTCCAAATTCTTCGACGCGCGCAGTTTAAATTCAAATGTCACGTTATTTTTTGGGCACAGGTATATCCTGGAAGTTCGATTAACCTTATACTAAGTATATGGGGGCTAAGGGAAGTAGTTTCAAAATACTGTTATATGGGGAGTGAACGGAGTTTCATCCTTCTGTAATATTCATGTTGGGTGAATTTAGTTGTTGTACCTTTGGTCGTTTATGAGATATGTATATACATTAACAATATAAAAGGGCGGGCCCACGCCCACTTTTTTATAAAAATTTTCCTACAGGTGCCCCTTTCTGTATCAAATTACAGATTTATATCTTAATTAAATGCTTAGTTATGGCACTTTATATGTTTTGGCATTTTGTGGGCGTGACAGTGATCCGATTACGTCCATCTGCGAACTCGAATTTTTTTGTACTATAGAACCTACATACCAAGTTTCATCAAGATATCTCAATTTTTACTCAGGTCACAGCCTGCACGGACTGACGGACGGACGGACAGACAGACAGTCAACCGGATTTCAACTCATTTCGTCACCCTGATCATTTATATCCATATATAGAACCCTATATCTATTTCGATTAGTTTTAGGTGATACGTACAACCGTTGGGTTACTCTGTAGCAACTGGTTGCACGAGTATAAAAACTCCATACGATTTCTCATTACTTTTCATAAGCTCTTTATACCACATTTAAAGTCCGCGAAAGAGCATTTTCATTCAGAAATGACATCACATTAAAAAAAAACTAACATTGTGTTGAAAAATCACATTCCATTTCACTATGCGTTGCTCTCTCATTGATGACAAGCTCAGCGCCTCCACCAACTAATAAACTCTTTAATTTTTATTAAATCCTTGACAGCACATTCACGACAATAAATACACACAAAGTGATTTATACTACTTTGAAACATAAAATGCGTAAATAAAAATATTTCGTTTATTTATTTTCATTTTTATGTGATTTTTTATGTGCGAAAGAGCGTTGTCAGCGTGTAGGTTGCAATAAGCCAGTGCGCGTGGTTGACTGGATGCGAATGGTTTGCAGCGTGTTTAACTGTATCCTTGCATATGTTAGTGCATATGGTGTTTGAGTTTGTGACTGCGTTTATGGCATAAATGACTACTGTGATTATTTATGCGAATTTGCATTTTTGCGTGAAAAGGAGAAACAAGGGAAAATGTGTTAGCATACAGCTCGTAAAAAACAAGCGTGATGTCGCCGATGTTGCTGAGCGCGCACAGCGTGGGTTAGTTGGCAAAAATCATGAAATTATGGTATTAGACCCACTCATTGTGAAAAATAAGAGTGGAGTAAAAATCTAGCTACTTCTTCGTATTTTCTTAGAAAGTAATGTTGTAATATGCGATGTAAAAGGCAAAGTGATGAGATTTTGATACGAATCGTTTTCTAGCCGAAAAGTTTCTTCAGGATTTTTTCACAATAAAACAAGCTTATTAATTTTTATTGTGACAAAAAAGTACAGGAAATTGTAAATAAAACGCAAAATATTTAATTAGTCATCAATATATATTATATCGCCTTAAAAGTACTCCTCACCAGCTATAATACACTCATGCCAACGATTTTTCCAGTTCTCGCAACACTTTTCATAAGCACTTTTTGGAATGGCCTGCACCACCATCAGCAAATTTTGATTAAGGTCTTCGATCAACTGCAAATTTCCGTTTGAGAAACAAGAAAAATTCATTTGGAAGAAAAGGTGGTGAATACAGTGATTGATCAATGGTATTCATTGCATTTTTCGCTTTAAATTCGGCCACAATTTTGGTTCGATGCGTCATGTCCATAAATTTGTCTTCCACAATTCTGGCCGTTTCCACGGATGTTCTCTTGCAAACGCCTCAATACGGTCAAATAGAGCACCCTCCGATGATTGTTGACTTCTTTGCATATCAAACTCATAAACTCATGTCCCATGGGCAGTTTTAATGCTCTACCATGAATGTGGGATCGGAATTCGTACGATCAAGCATGTCCAAAGAAACCTGTTCACTGTACTTTTTTTGAAAAATAAACAGCTTTATCGAGACGAGACGAGCAATAACGCGTTTCATACCCAAAATATCCACCAAAAACATTCGAACGGACAATGGATTGGCCACCAAAATCGTGTGGTATCAAATCGCTGGACTTTTTCCTCTGGGTATATGTAAAGTCTAAGATCCCGCTTCGATTCAGACCTTGGAGCAAAACATCACGCGTGTCATTCGCCAGTTATCGTTGAAATGGTCGAATGAGTCATCGAAAATCGGACGCAATGGGTGGACCATCTGAGACGTAACCGCTACCAATATTTGAAAGAGATAACTTTCAAAAAATTAATATCAAAGAATGTTCTTTCGATTCATAATAATAATTTCCCTTTAAATTTGGAGTTTCTGTGTTTTTCCTTTAAAAAAGTAGGAAAGCTCGAAATGGATCACCATCTGAATTATCTTCATACAGATGTGTGCCAAAATAGTTTTATTTTATATATCTACATGTGTTCCTCAGCCGCACTGGGCGACATTAAACGCGGCACTGCCTTGCATTATTATGCAACAAATTTGACATGTAACATATTCATTATGAATGACTGTAGACAGAGAGATAGACAAGTTTGGAGCCAAACTGGCTGAAATCAGAAAATAGACTTGACGTAAACACATAATCATATGTAGCTGGCAACAAAAGACAAATGGAGTGGCAGAGCTTCCAAGCAATTTTTGACACAGATAACTTTAACTAAAGGAGTATGGAGTCATGTGTAGAAGTTCACGCAAGTGAGAAAAGGTCTCTATGCGCTATTCACTTGCGATTGGCCAGAAATAAATCGTTTACATATGGCTCAGGCAGCTCACGACTTCCAGTCTAAGACTAAGTATCCTCTGGGTAGCCAAGAAACATCCATTTGTAGGCGGGCTAAGGTGAGAAGGCGAACCATCTCTCCACAGAGAGGGGACCCGCCACGTAAAAAACGTTTCCAATTAAAAGGAAACGACAAGATCCATGAGGGATCCCTCCTTTGATGACGACCCCTGCAAACGCATTAATGACTGCGAAATACAGAAGAAGTTGGACTAGAAGTTGGGGAAGAAAATTTTCAAGCTGATCTTCAAAATGGTTTAAATGTACATAATATTATTTTTTAATGCTTTAAGTAGTTACCGGCAGACTAGTTATAAAATAAGTTTAGAAAAGAATAGTTGTGATATAGTTAAAAGAAAACACTATTTATAAGGAGATTATTTTTCATCTTACCATTTCATCTAAAGTATTTTACTTTTGTATTCTTGCAACTTGTTGCCAATTTAGATCTAAATGGGTTTCATTAGACATATGTAAATAGGCAATTTATATAGCTATTGTCTTCTTCGGCCATTCCAATCACTTTTTGGCAATATTCCAGGCGTATAGCCAAATCTAGAGGATTTAAAAGGCTTATTATTTGAGATTTGTATGGAAACAGCTTTAAGTCGTCATGAATTATCCGCTGTAATGATTGTCTACTCGTACTAACTCCAAAACAGACGTGATTGCTTCTTGAACAAGAACATATGGATCGCGATGGTACACTCTTCTTTCGATATTGCTGGATTCGGCAAAACTTGTTTACCAACCTCAGAATAGTCCATCTACTCGGCGCAGTGCCGTCAAAATACCGTTCGAATTCCCTTTGGATGGATATGACGAACTGCAAGGCATGGTATTGCTGCACTAACCAAACAATATTTTCGGTAGCTCGAGCATACATTTGTAAAAAAAGTAAAGAATAACCTGCCAAATAAAGAAAAAAGTAAGTCGATTATTTGCGAAAACAACTCGTTTAATATCCACTCATACATTACATGTGAATTCCATCGCTACATAGTTTCTCGCGCATTTTCTCGCACTCCTTGATGTTTATGTTTCCTCAATGACTACAGGCATGCCACACGAGGCGCGGAAATACACTTGTAACACATAAATACAAAAATGCCTTTGATATATGTATGTAAGCAGAAAAAAAGAAAATTTCATATATTTATACGAGTAACTTCCTGTTATTAAATACATACTGTATGTAAAGAAAAAGAAAACGAAATACGTCAGCATTGCCTTGCGCCAACAACGCTGCCTGCGCCTACATTCAGTTGCTCGGTGCCAGAAACAATAATTTTTGACATGTTGCCTGAAATTGCCAAAGGCGACAAGTGACATTTATGATGAGCGTGCACACAACGGGACATATGCAAATAAATTTACCTACGTACATACATACATACAGTTTACACATATGTAGGTAAAATGTGTGTATTTATAACATTTAGAGAAATTCAGCAAACACCAGAGTTCAGTTATATTTGCATACACCAACACATGCACCACACGCAAATTCAGACGCAAATATATATGCACCTATACATACATGCTGTTGCTTTCACATGCATCTGCGCGCGAATGTTAATAAATTTCGCTACTGCTGCCTGCCGGCGAGCGCCTGCTTGACGCACATTGAGGCAGGCAGGTGGGTGGTTGCGCTGTCTTGGCATGCAAATATGCGGCGCACACGCAGACAAACCTATAAATATAATAAATTATTTTAGGCGTAATATTTATGTGCATATTCCTCGTAATACTTTAGGTAATAAACATATCAACATAAACATCGCTGACTTATTGCTAATAATTATTATAATCAGCCGCTGAAGGCTGTCAGTTGAAGTGTTAATTTCAAGCGCTTCATTCGCTGAATTGAGTCGGTGCTTGAAAATCACAATAAAAGCTATTGCCTGGCAAGTGATTGAAGTAGACGGTGTAATTATAGTAAACAGCTATGACGTAAGAGTCTAAACAGTCGACTGAAAGCAAATTTTATGTGTTTCTCTAAATAAGTAACTGCTTCTACTGCTTCGCTTGAACGCAAATCTATCGTTATCCGAGGCCAGAAATTGGAAATAATTTGGGTTTATTAATGTTCTAATAACTAAAGCTTTCCACAATGTTGACAAATGTTCCCGAGTTGACTGTTCTTGGATGATCCACTTTAATTACGTAGACTCACCTGTCGTGGAAATGACTAATCGATTCAAATTAACATTAGAAGTTGAGATTAATATGTGACTATATAGGAGTGAGTTCAATAACTACGTACACATAAGACTACTCCTCCACAAGAACTTGTTGTTAACCGCATTCGAAATCAGAGAGTAGATATAAATATTTCGTAAAGTAATAAAGACTTAGCGCCAATTGTAGTCAGGTCCATCCCATCTGATTTTTTCAACGATGTTAAGGTCTCCCCCTGCTTCCCCGGCAGGTAGGGCGTTGAATACTCTCAGAGCTGAAGTGTTTTCATCCATGCGAGCGTCATAGCCCGTATATCTGGTGTCTCTTGCTGAGCTATGTCCATGACGTATATATATCTCCTACAGATCATAGTTCCCTCGACTGCAGTATTTACCGTTGCCAATGCGCAAAGGGCCATAAATATTCCGCAGAACCGTATTGTCGAAAACTCGCAACGCCGACATTCTAGCTTCATTATTTTCTCCAGCAGTAGATTGAAGAAGTTGCACGATAGGGAATCGCCTTATCTGAAATCTCGTTTGGAAACGGTTCGGGAAGGGAGCTTTTGGTTTTGCTCAACGTCAGTTTAGGCAGCCGTATTAGTTTAGTAGGGATACCAAATTCAGACAAAACGGCATAAAGTTAGCTCCTTTTCGGGCAGCTTTAAAGTCGACGAAGAGATGGGTGTGTCGATCCTCTTTTTAAGACTTGGAGCATAGTGAATATCTGCTCCGTTGTAGATTGTCCATCATCTTTCACACAGTATCCTTCATAGAATATTATATGCAATGCTGAGGCTTATCTCATGGTATTTGGCGCAGATTATGGGGTATCCCTTTTTGTGGATTGTACGGAGCAAACCATTCAACACGTTGGAGAAGCGTTCCCTCCATTATTTTAGTATGCTTTGGGCATCAGTCACTAGATCAGCTGTAGGGGTTCTACTAGAGTATGCTCCATATTGACATACAACTTCTCTGGTTTATTGAATGACGGGTCTGCTACATTACTAAATATAATAACGAATTTTTTATATAATTTTCCATTACTACTGACAACTTTACAGATAATAAGAGATCTTACGTCGTTTGTCGGATAAATATTGATAATAAGCAAGTAAAAAGATGAATAACTACTCGAACGCAATCTCTCTGATTAGCAAAAAAAAAATGAGAAAAAACCAGGACAGTAGCTTTCTTATATCAAATATATTCTTATTGAGCATTACATATATTAGATTAGTTAGATTCGAGGGTTGATCCTAAGCAATAGATTTCACCTGGACAGATGTTCGTCTTTTCTGTTATCCACTGGATCACCATATCCTAATAGATCGACGAACCGTTTTGAGGTTACCATTAATTTATTAAAGTAGTTAATATCAATCTCTGTGAAATGGACGACAAGTTGATTCTACTTCTTTACCTCCATAAAACCCTAGTAAAGAGCGTCTGAAAAAATATTTAACCACACGGTGTGTAAACTTATTGAGCAGTGTCCAGTCAGAATACCTAAAATTGCAGCAAGATTGATTTTGCAATTAGTTCGGAGGACCTTTTACGGTTCATTCTGGGCCGGAATAATCTCACACAGGGCATCCTGAGCCCTCTGAAGATTCATATGTACTGCGCTAGAATGCAAGAGGACATCGGAAACCCGATTCGCTTCCAATCGGATGAAATTGGGGTACAAAATAACCTTGATGTTCTTGCTAACGAGACTAGTTTTGAGCTTATAGTCAGCGAGCTCAAAGTCATTACAGCCGCTCGGTTATCGAAGTGAATGCACACCATTCAGCTACAGCTGCAGTTCGAAACTTCTACTGTTACTTTAATGGCAGCCAATTCCGCTTGATAGAGCTAGATATTTGTATGGTAGCCTAAAACTTGACTTAATGGAGAGCTCTCTACAAAATACTCCACTTCCTACCTTCTCTCTTAACTGCGAGCTATCTGTAAACAAAAACTTACTGCTATATTTTCCCCAGCGGCTTTGTCCACAAATCCCACGCAGTTATGTGAGCAGAAAAGGAACCGCCCGGAGTTTGTTTCGCGATGCTGTGATCTCAATCGTAGTGCAGAATACCAATGTGTCCCTGCGTGGGAACGGTCTAATAAGTAGACTCCGTAGATCATGACCGGAGCAATGTTCCAATAATACCTATAGTCGTGTATCAGTTCAAATATAAGCGAGTTTCCTTTCGGCTGCAGTTAATTTTTAATGATTTTCATTTTTCATTTTTTTCATTAATATTAAAAATTCACCGGAAGATACAGTTAGGACTGCCACGTTCACTTTTAAAGCTTAACTTGGTCCTATTTTACTTTAATGAGATATTTGTAGTAGTCACTAACGAAGTAAAGGTGCCGAATTTTCACCTTCTATAATATGAGAACAAGATGGTTGGTTTTCACTACATCAAACATGTTAAATATGGGCAAATTAGCAAACCGCATTGATTTCCACATGACAACTTTTCCACTTATCCCACCGAACATGGGAACCTCAGAATTTATGAAAATATTATGGATGTCCTAACCAAAGCCTTAATGAATTTCTACAACCGCCAGTCGAACACCCTTAAAAGTTCCAGCCTGTAGACGCAAATGTAAGCACTAACATATTTAATCGTTTGCGTATATCTGCTGATTTCAGTAGTTATAGAAAAGTTTCCAACTATATCTATGCCATGTAATACATACATATGTACAGAGTGTCATTCGCGCAGTTGTACTCAATAAATAACTCAATTACAAGTGTAATGACTATAATTACAACTTTGTTTGTTGCCATTGTTGTTGCTGACAACAACTAATTGCCACGGATTAGCAGAAAGTACTAATAAGCAACAAGCGAAGCAAGTGTAACGAGCAACGGTGAAAAACGCTGTAGACGAAAAAGAAAAATAATGAATTTATGGCTAAAACTATAATTCACTTGGCGAACGACAGCGTTTCGTCGATGGCAAATGGTTGAAATGTATCAACCCACGGCTGCTGGCAGTTGCTTAACACGTTGAGCGGCTGGACAGAACAGGTGGAAGGCTCTGGTGCGCAGAAATGCAGTTGAAGTTGCTGATATCACAACAAATATCAAATCATATACCCACAAGCAAGTAAATGAAACTCTGTACATCGAATTGAAAAAGTAACAAGGGTCAGACAGAAGGCGTATTTTCCACACAAGTTTCCATACAAATAATAGATCAAAACTTACAACAACTACTGTTTACAGTACGGCGACGCTAAATGAGCCATTTGGGCTTTGAATGAGGTTATTAGAGCGATATAGTGATATTAGTTGATATTCTGCCACGAGTTTTCTGTCATGAGTTCGTGAATTAGTTATGCGGGTTTAAGATGGTTTAAAATATATCTATTTTTAGGTTATTACACCCAGAAAGTATGGTATAAATTCCATCTGGTTCACTCCTTATTAAAGTCCCTTAAATATTCGCTCGATTGGAGTCCTATCAAAGGAGGTCTATACAAAGTACATCATGGTAGAAATTAAAATAGAGACGATACGGTTTCAACGACATTGTGATTCAGGATTTATATCCTTCACAGTATTTTTTTAAATTTCTTAGGAATTGTGTAATGTCTTTACCGCAATGATTACAAAGGCAACTGGTCAGCCAGACTCAAAGGATGCCCGTCTATTGTTCTTTACCATCCTGAAATGGACTCTGCTGGTAAGAACTTCACACCAATATTGTTTGGACTTTCATCATGAAAAGACTTACGCAAGAACAACGTTTAAAATCGTTCAATTTTTTTACGAAAGTTCAGGTTCTGTAAAGAACGTATTTCGCCCTCTTCGCCCAACTTATGGCCATCATGATCGATCTACTGAGCGTGCTATTCGCAACACCATCACCCTTCTTGAGACCCAGTATTCATTATTTGATAATATTTGACCAAATAACCCACACTCAGCACGCAGTGAAGAAACTATAGCAGCCGGTGCTGCGAGTGTATATAAAGACCGAGGAGAGTCGATTCCACGCCGTTCGCAGCAACTCGGTCTGACGTATGGAATGACTTGGAGCAGTATACGTCAAGATCTTAAATTAAAAGCGTATAAAATGCAGCTTGCGCGAAAACTGAAGCCGCTCGACCTTCCCAAGCGACATCGCTTCGATCTATGGGCTCTTTGAAAGTTCCAAAAAGATCCGACGTTTTCAAGCCAAGTTTGTTCAGCGATGAGGGCCACTTCTCGTTCAATGGGTATATAAATAAGCGAAATTGTCAAATTTGGGACGAAGAGTAACTTGAAGAGATTCAAGAGCTGCCATTTCATCCAGAAAAAATGGTTTGGTGTTGCTTGTGGGTCAGCAACAAGTCGGTCCATATTTCTTTAAAAATGAAGCCGGTGAGAACGTAACCGTCAATGGCGACCGTCATCACGCCATGGTAACCGTCTCGTTGATGCCTCAAATTAAAGCTCGTGATATCGGCAACATTTGGTTTCAAGAAGACGGCGCCACTTCCCATATATCGCATTGACGCAAGGGTTTATTAAGAGAATACTTAGATAAGTAGATAATTTCACGTTTTGGGTTGGTCGATTGGCCACTAAGATCGTGTTATATAACACCGTTAGACTTTTTCCTGTGGGGATATGAAAACTCTAAAGTCTTTGCCGGCAATCCCACTTCGATTCAGGTCTTGGCGTGAAAAATCACCAGTCACCGAAAATTAGAATGAACTGATGGACCATCTGATTTGTAGAAAACGTCGAAAAGGATCAACCTTAACTTCGTTTTCTATCAATCTGATATTCCGCTGATGTATGTGTCCAAGCCTTTTGAGATCACTGAGAAGAAGGTATGACATTTCAGACATCGTAATGTGTAGAATGATTGAACTATATACACCACCAGTAGCAGTATCAACTAGCGTTGAGAATTAATTTCCCAAAAAATACCGGAATCCTGCATTTCCGACTACTGACTTGTAAAGCCACGAAGACACAAAGAACATGAAGAACACGAAGTACAAATACAACACAACCACAATAAGTATCAACAAATCTAAGGTAAAGTAAACCAAAAAGGCAATACAACTAAATTCGAACTTATTAAATTACGAGTAAATCAGTTGACATTGAAATCTGGCAGCCAAACTGGAAGACGGCACTCTTGGGGGAGCGTAACGGCAACCGTGGTGGCATTGAGCTGCAGCGCGACTAAGATAGCCGTCTATAGATGCTTGTTGGTACGAGCTTATTGACAGCTTGCAGCAAGAAGTGCAGTTGATTGTTATTGTTGCTGATTTCTGCGATATTCGGTTTATTTTTGCTGCAGCCTTACAGTTATCTGCGCTGACGTTAGCCTTGTTAACAATTTCGATGTCAAGGCAGCAATTACTCTCTCTTTCGTTTTTGGTTTGTTTTTAGTTTTTTCATTTCGTTGTCGTTGCTTTTGTGACAACCAATTTCGCTTGTCATTCTTCTTTTTCAGCAGGTTCTTATTAAATTCGTGTTTGTGGCTTATCGAAGTTTTCTTATTGATTTTGTGGTTTTGCTGTGTGTTATCTTCTTGTTTTAGTTGTGTGAGATCTAGTAGTTTGACAGCTTCCGTTAAAGAAAAGTTAAAGTGTTGTTGATTTGGTTGAAATAAATTATATTATATTTACGGTATTGGCTTAGTATCGAATTATGTCTTAAATATTAAGTGCTCAACTTCAGAGCTAAAATCTTCGGGTTTTATATACAGTATGTAGAGAGACTGGGTACTGGTTCCAAGATAGACAAAATTATCAACGACTTCGAAGTTATGACTGCCAACGGTGCGACGTTTGTTTGATGACAGGAGATATTTCGTCTTGCCCTCGTTTCCTACCAGACGCTTCCTTAACAATCTGGAAAAAGCAGAACTAATGGCGCGGATGCTGAGGTCAATCATAAAAATATTCTCATGCTCGGTTAAGCTATTTAGCTCGAAAATTCGGCAATTGCAAAATAAAGTCCGCTCCCGACGACGAAAGACCAAACTTAATAAGTCACTCATTATATCCGTCCTTTTATATGGTGCAGAGGCATGGACGATGACAACATCTGATCAATCGCATTACGAGTTCTCGAGTTCTCGAGAGAATGGTTCTGTGGAAGATTTATGCTCCTTTGAGTGAGTGTTAATGAAATCATCAGTTGTTCGAAGTGGGTTTAAAACTTAGAGGATAAGAAATGTTGAGGGTAAGCTTTGGTAATTTGTACCTCGCGTATATAAGTGTTATACAATTCCACTAAACAGATGGCGTTAGAAATATTTTGTTTTAGCAGAAACTTCTCAGGAGGATGGAGTCATATGTAGAAGTTCACGCAAGTGAGGAAAATTCTCTGATCGCCATTCACTTGGGAGTGGCCAGAAACGATTCTTTTACATATGACTCAAGCAGCTCACGACTTCCGGTCTTTGACCAAGTATCCTCTGGGTAGCCTAAGAACATCCGTTTGAAGGCGAGCTAAAGTGAGAAGTCGAAACATCCCCTGCATAGGGTTGGGCGCTGGGTTTGGAGACCGCCACGTAAAAAACACCCCCAATGAAAAACAACAAACAGCCTCGGATGATGACTCGGCTATAATCGCGTAAGCGGTGTCTACGCCAGTAAAGAAGAAGAAACTTCTCAGACAATTTTGTGGTTCCTTGATTTGTACTATACAGAACCTCGGGAACTTGTTTGGAATGTTCTTATTTCTGTCAATGGCAGCTTCAGTAAAAAAATTTCAAGAGAACGTTGTAAAAATTGGCTCTATCAGTTTTTTGCTAATAGTTTCTATTAAGGGTGAGGTTTCGAAATTCCCTACCTTTTAGTAGAAAACCCAGAAACTTCAAATTTAATGGTTTATATTTATTATCATTCGAAAGAAAATATTTTTCTATTTATATTATGGGGATTATCTCTTTCAAATGTTGACCGCGGCTACGTCTCAAATGGTCTCTCCGTTGAGACCAATTTTTAATGATTTGTTCGAGCATTTCCATTGGTAACTGGCTAAAGACAGTTGTTTTGCTTCAAGACCTGAATTAAAGTGAGATCGTCCGCATAGATTTTAGACTTTACATATACCCACAGGAAGAGGTTTAACGGTGTGATATCACACGATCTTGGTGGTCAATCGTCCGGCTCAAACTGAGAAATGATATGCTCACAGCAGGGTTTTCTCAATAAATCCATTGGTCGTTGCGATGTGTGGGAAGTGGCGCCGTCTTGTTGAAACAAAAAGTCGGCGAAATCCCGGCCTACAATGGGACACTGGTTGAATATTAGCAGATTCTTTCAAAAAAACGGTTAATGGGTCTTAGTTGTGTGGCATCCATGGGAAAGCTTTTCAGAGTTCGGTGAGTCACTTCCTATTCCTTAATTCATTCAATGACTCTTTTCTTTTTCGTGAGTTCATGCAGACTACTAGGTACGCTGGGAAAATTTGCAACAAATCATCGGTAATATGTAATATGTTTCGGTAATATGTACACAGTCCAAGGAAACTGCGCAATTCATGCAAATTGTCAGAAATATGCCAGTTTTTTACTGCCTCTATCTTTACATTAGCTGCACAAATGCCCCCGTTGTCTTAAGGTATTCTTCGACATACGATGCTGTCGTCGAGGTTTGTCAAAGGTAGCAGGAGCGTTACATAATACAAAGGACATTGCTGTAAATAGCCATATCCAATGCTGAAATCCACCTTTTCTTTGTCTTCTTCTTTTACCTCCACTTACCAATAACCACTTTTCGAATGAAGTGTTCATAACCATTTTGTGTCGATGGTCGCTTTCACTTATTTCACGTATGGTCTGGCTTACAACTTCGCTTTATGCTAAAGAAACGTTCGAGGAGCCTGGCGGATTCGTCTTGCATCACTTGTGTTAATAAAATGTTTTGAATTTTGGTTCTTTCTGGTTTGGAATCGGCTTTATTAAAAATGGTTGAGTATCTAAAAAAGATTTGTACAACCTTATTTGGATGGTTTGCCTCAAATTCCTTAGTCCATGCGTTAAGTTTGGTTGAAGCCAATGGAATCTTCCTCAAAACGTTTTCACAGTTTATCGCGGTCTTAGTCTCTTGGCACTGTCCTAATATATCTCTTTTAGAAAGTTTGATGGGTGACTTGAACTCATTTGGTACTCTTACTGGAACACGTTTATACATAATTTCCTGTCATAGCCAGTGGCTGATCATAAATAAGTTTAGTTTAGATTCATATATGGTCTTAACAGCCTACAACTGTTTGCCATATAGTCAGTCGCAGCAATAGTTGAAAGATATTCACGATATCTCCACCTTCCCTTGTTACCATTATTGACTAATTTTAAACAACCCGAGGGTTAGATGACTTGCTAGATCTAACGTAAATCACTAGACGGCAGCCGATAATCCCCTCATGTTTCAGTAGTAGATTTTTACTTTGTTAAATTCCCTCACTGACTTATCGATCGTCCCTCGTAAAGTGATACATAGAATATGTAACTAAAATGTGAGTTTCGTACTAATTAAAACGAAATTTCAACACAAAATGTTATCTGATGCCTACAGCGACTACATAATTGTCCAAATGAAATGAGAGAGATAGAGAGAAAGGGAAGATTTCTGAAATAACATCACTCTTGCAATATATTAATTAACATAATTACATAGTAATATTGAAATATTTTGTTTGTATTAATATGGAGTAAATATATTCATTTATTCAATTCGGAAGGAGTTTCAAATTAATTTCAATATTTGTCATGCAAGTGATTACATAAATACTCTCATTGAACATAAGTACTTCATAATATACGAATATACGACTACTGATATTTGAGCTTAAGATTAATATGTGGAATTTGCACTCATACTTATGCACAATTCAATTGTGAGCTTAAAAATTAATGTGTGATTGTAAAGTGTTGTATTCTCAGACAAAACGACATAAAGGGAAGAACTTTCTGTTACTGACTCGTAGCGTGATCCCTATAAACGACGCCCATACAATTTTAACAGTTCGTTTGGTTTGGCAATCGCAGTGATCGGAAAGTCTGTGACATTATCAAAGCCGACTGGAGCTGACCTTCTTTTTTTCTTTTTGAGCGAATTCGTTAGTAAAATTTCATCTCAAAAAGTCTGTAAACATGGAGTCTTATACAATTTTTCATTCTATAACTGTATTGGATTCATCCTGCGTTGATCTTCCGAAAAGAGGGCTTGTAATATTTTAGGAATGGAGTAAAAATTCTGTGAGAACGTTGAATATTTAATATTTTTCTCTTGGCCCGGTTGATCAGAACTTAAGAAATAGTATTCAAATAGACTTCTCGTGAGTTTTTTGGGAATCCGCCCACACTTTTATTGCATTCCAAATAATTAGAATACCAGATCGCCGTGTCTAGCAGTGGCGGTCGTTCTTCTGCTCACATATACCTTTGAGGTAGGCATGGGAGTGAAGGACTCGTTAGAGGAAAGGGGCGGTGAGTTCTTTTACGAATAGATCAAAACTTGAAGGATTGGTAGAGAAGTTTAGAACTTTTCATCAGTTCCAGTTTTAGATTGCTGGCCACTGCAGCGTCTTTCAAGCGAAGGTAGCTACCATAAAGGTAGCACTGGATCTACTACACCAAAGTGAGTGGTGACTATCCACTACGATAGTAGCACAGCGCTTTAACGTTGGGTTCGCTGATTGTGTACTCAAGATTAGTGAAGCGATTTATAAACTCCCTATCTCTAGCATCGAGTTTTATATGATTGTGCCACCGTTGTTTTGCAGGAAACTGTAAGCTTAATGAGCTTGCTAGACTCTGTCTAAGTAATTGCGGAATGGAAATAGGTAAGAGTTTCGTTGGCTGCTGGTGGTTCAGTACTGAACAGTTGGATCTCAAGCTCACCAAGCCTTGGTAAACTATGAACAGTGTGCAGTCTCGAGACTTTTCTAGCCCTGGCTAAATCATAAGAGATCTCGTAAACTCTTCGCTCTCAGCAAGGTACACCTTTCTATGATTCTAGGAGTGGAACTTAATCCCGATCAGAGAATCAGCTATCTAACCCAACCTAACTTATCATTGGAGGCTTCATCATAGTTAACAGAGAAGGTCAATGTGAACTTTCACAGTCCGTTCTTTTGCATATAGCGTTAGCCGCTTCAAACATAGATCCTTCAATGATATTTTAAATGTACTCCTATTTTTTATTACCTTTTGTCATTGTCATTTTTTGAGACCTTTTGTCATTGAACTTGATAAAATTTTTAGGCACTTGACCGTCCACACGTCCATCGTCCATCTGACAACTGGCCTCAATAAAGCTACTCAATCATTTCAATAACACCTGATACACTAATTCGTAGAATCTACCAGATTTTGCCATAGCTGAAAACCAACTATGTAAGCCGATAAGCTGTTAGTTTTCTTGTAATTGCGCCACTTGGACACGTATTTGTAGCTAAACCTAAGGTTTAGGTTCTTTTGCTCGTATATACTATTTTTCGACCCCCATTCTTATTTCTCGCTGAGTTACTACTTTTGTTCGTCATCATTAGTACTTAATGGTAATGATAGCCAACTTTCTATTCTTCTTCTCTTTTACTGGCGTAGACACTGTTTACGCGGTTATAGCCGAGTTAACAGCGCGCAAATCGTTTCTTCTTTTCGCAATATGGCGTCAATTTGGGATTCCAACCGAAGCCAGGTCCTTCTCCACCTGGTCTTTCCAACGGAGTGGAGGTCTTCCTCTTCCTCTGCATCCTCCGGCGGGTACTGTGTCGAATACTTTCAAAACTGTAGTGTTTGGGATGACATGACCTAGCGAGCGCAACCACTGTCACCTGATTCGCTGAACTACATATGTCAATGTCGCCGTATATTTAGTACAGCTCATCCTTTCATTGACTGCGATATTCGCTGTGGCCGACGCGCAAAGGTCCAAAAATCTTTCGCAGAACCTTCCTTTCGAAAACTGGCAACGCCGCCTCATCAGATGTTGTCATCGTCTATGCCTCTGTACCATATAGCAGGACGGAAATAACTAGTGACTTATAATGTTTGGTTTTTGTTCGCCGAGAGAAGACTTTACTTCTCAATTGCCCACTTAGTCCGAAGTAGCACCTGTTGGCAAGAGTTATTCTGCGTTGGATTTCGAGGCTGACATTGTTATTGCTTTTTATACTGGTTCAAAAATAGACGAAATTATCTACGACTTCGAAGATATGACAGTTAACAGTGACATGGGAACCCAGTTGCCAGTGCGACGACTGTTTGTTTGATAACAGGAGATATTTTGAATTATTTTTTCACAGAGTATATTGAAGAAGCCGCACGAAAGGGAGTAGCCTTGTCAGAAACCTCATTTGGAATCGAACGGTTCGGAGAGATCCTTCCCGATCCTGGCAAAGCTTTTGGTATTGTTCAACGTCAGTTTATTCAGCTGGGGATACCAAATTCAGACATAGCGGCATAGAGGCAGCCCCTTTTCGTGCTGTCAAAAGCAGTTTTAAAATCGACGAAAAGGTGTGTGTCGATCCTCTTTTCACTGGTCACCTTTCTATTCACTTTACTTTAATCCATCGGCGCCAAGAACTGCCCTTGAGTTCGATTTCTGTAGCCTACTTTCCAGCTCGAATTCAATAATGGACTGTTAGTGCTCTCTCATAATGCTTCCATTGTCTTTTTTAAGCACTTATAAAATATTTGGTCCCATTTTCATTGGCAGCGCCGGCTTTTGGCAAGTGCCTGTGTGTATGTATGCGTATGACAATATGGCCCTACTTCGTTAAAATTCTGTGAAAATTATTTCCCTTACTGATTTCCTGTATTGTTGTCAAAAGCTGTTGACACTCATTAATTTCCAGCGCCACCCGCCCAAACTGTATTTCTCTTCTCTCTGTTGCTGAGAGGAGGAGCGCAGTGCAGCAGCGTTTCGCTTGTTGGCCTACATTTAAAGGCCGCGCTCAAGCACCCATTCACACGATCACTCACATGCGAATCTTCGTACACAACTGTAATTGTATGACCGGGTACGTTGTGTGTGTGTGCGTGTGTATGCAGGCAAATAAGCAAACTCATGCCACATGC
Organism: Bactrocera dorsalis; assembly: GCF_023373825.1. Classification (NCBI taxonomy): domain Eukaryota; kingdom Metazoa; phylum Arthropoda; class Insecta; order Diptera; family Tephritidae; genus Bactrocera; species Bactrocera dorsalis. Next base: position 19,253,957 of record NC_064305.1, on the reverse strand, counting down.
AAATTTTTTGTTTGCTCTTCATTTTCACTATCGTCAACTGCGCACCGCACAGATTTCGCTTCGAAATTTTCCTTTGTTTATTCCGCATTTTCCAAGAGCATTCGGCATTACTGTTGTTGTTTCAAGCAATTTGTCAAAAATTGTGCGAAATTTTCACTTGCTGCTGCATGTTGCATGCTCCCCGACTGTTGATATGAACAATTTGCTGGAGAAGCTTTCGCAGCCCTTGGCAAATAACTGAGTGCCGTAGGTACATAGGGCTTGGAACTGGTTGTGCCCCTGTTACTTGTTTTTCTTTGTTTTTGCTTTTTTTGTTTTTGGTGTTTCTATGGAAGAATGCTTGCTTCGTGCAAGCTGTGTTGCCAGTTATTGTCTCTCCGTTGCATTTGTTGTTAAGTCATTTGTCAAAAGTTTTAGAAAATTGTATTTATTTATTTAAAGTTTTATTCTGTGTTCAACACACACCAACTTGCATTGTGTGCTCAGCAAATAGTCATATGTGTGCCTCTTCTGGCACTGCATACACTTGCAACAGAGCAAATATGTGGCAAGTTTGACTTGTGTGCTCTGTTAAAGACTTCTCTACAAGGCGGCAAAATATGAAGCTTTTATTCCTTTTAATTTATCTGCGGTTTTTTGATTCTGTCATGTTCAGAGTTTTGAGAAAAAATTTTAATGAAAATTAGCTTAAACGTATTATTTTCGATCCAACAGCTAACCTCTAATAAGTAATTAACTCACAAGTTGTAAAGTTAAAATGCGTCTCACTTTTATGCCACGGAGCTGGATAAATTATCGATCCTTATATGTATTTAATTTCGTCTCTTTGATGAACTCTTTACCAGTATGCATTTGAAACCAGAGAAACCTCCAAGAAATTTTTCAGTTAAGAAACAGTTCAATAAGGTTAGGTTAGGTTAGTCCAGTAGGCTATTAAACCACACATAGGCTAGTTTGGTCTTTGCCGATATCAGATGGAGTTCACTTGCTAAATACAAGAAGATTAGTCATCATGTAGAATGTCTGCGTTGGACGCGAATTTTAACAGACTCTGTGGCCTCACTATCGATACCTCCTCCAGTGTAACATACCATGAGGACCAGATTTTTACAGCGTAGTCTTGCCAATGCTGGATAAGTGCATAAGAGTTGCTCCATTATTTCCTTGGTGTCTTGCTCTAAACATTTCCTGCCGCTCTCTCGATCTGTCAGCCCCATCCAGCGAGCGTGTGTCGCCACCAGACAGTGACCAGTTATTATTTCCATCATGTTCTTACAGTCTCTTCAACCGAGTGCCAATAGAAATTTTGTATACTTCCGATTTACCGTTTTCCACATGTCTTTTGCAGTTTTGCACTGAGGTAGCTCGTTCCATAAACAATGCATGGGTTTCCCAATGTTGATCACATTTGCGGATGTTAGCCGTACACCATTCTTGGCAATCTCGTCCACTAATTCACTCGCTGCCTTTGTGGCCTGGCACCCAGTAGGGTTAAGTTGCTTAGTTCTGACAACATTTTCCACTGCTACAATTGTGTCCAATATTACTGCCTTCTCCAGGCAGTCCTTCTTCAACGTAGTAATGATTGCTGTTTGGCTGTCTACGTATGTTGACTCTGGAATTGCCTGCAGGTGCATTAGAGGCCAGCAACGTGGCTCTCTCAGCTTGAAGCATATTTCAATATTTTGTATTTGTCTAACTTTTTTCTTTTAGCAATTTATATAATAGTTGGCAACCTGTTTTTCAACATTTTCCTGGCAAAACAGACTGAAACTGAAAATTTTTGAACGCCACTGATATGACACCCTTGAAGAAGCTACTTCTTATCCCAATGAGTTAAGAAATACAAATTATTGTCAACGGCTTCGCCTCCCTTTCTTTTGCTTTTTCGTCATTCTTATCGCTCTACTTGACTCCTTCCATTTTTTCAATATGCATTCCGCCTTATGCATTTCTTCAGCAGCAGTCTCGTCTCCCTTATCCTTACTGCTGCTTTGACTATATGAACAATATGTGATTATTTTTACTCGTATTCCTGTGTGTGCACTTCATCCTCATTTCAGCTGTTTATTTGCGTACAAAAATTGCATTCTCTCTGCTTTTCATTAACTTTGTTTATTTGCGTCACTCGCATTCTCTTCTCCCTCTCTTTTGCCATGGAAGTGCGTAGATTTAGTTTAGACTTTCTCTGTCCCCTATTAGCTCACTTTATTTACTCACATTTTAGACGTGCTTTATTTTATTTGGAAATAGTAATTGTCAATATCCTTAAGATACGAGAGTTGATGGATAAGTTTGACGTATTTTATCTGAATTACATATATCTTTCAGATAGGTACATATAAAGAGCACGATAAAGGGCCTCTCCGTACGAACGGTACCTCTTTTAAATGGGTCACTTCTAATAAGACACATCCACAGTGAACAGATTATTAAAATTAGCGACTGAAAATCTGCTTTCTGTGGAGTAAAATCTTCATTAAGACCCGTCAATTTTGTTAGGTCTCTGTTGTAATAATTATGTAGTCGTTGTGCTGAGAGCAGCACTCCCTAACAACCCTTGAGATCATTCTCGAAAATATACAATTTCTCGCTTTCTAATCTTAGTTTGCTTGTCAATTTAGTCCTATTTCGAGATTGGTATGACTTAAACTTTGAATACATCCTGAAAAGCTAATAGAAACCCCCAACTTGGCTTTCCACATATTAATTTAGTGTTGAAAACAGTCGAGAGTGAGAAGTGACGACACTAAACAGCGATGGTCTCTATAATTTAAAAAAAGGAAACAATTATTCACATTCCAATAACGATACGAGGATAAAGCCTTCAGTTACAACTGATGGCATGCTTCACTTATTTAATAAACTACTGACAGATGGAGCGACTTTTGTAGGCGATTGTCGACAGTTTGTTTAGCATCTGAAAATATGTCAAATGTTTATATGTATGTGTCTTATGCATTTTATGGAAAATATATTGCTTTGTAAGCGTAATTATTCTTGATTCATCCTTCCTGTTGCCTATATGCCTCTTCGTAATTGTAGTAAGTAATTTAAGTATGAACCTGAGTCTTAAATTTTCATTTGCTATTTAATTAAAAAAATGGAAAAACAGTAACTTCGGCTGGAGCGAGTATATAATACCCTTCACAGGTGTATTCCTTGTAGGATGAAAGTAAAAAATATCTGTATATTCATTTTTATCGGTCACTGTATATGGAAGCTGTATGCCGATATGAAACCAGTTGATATCAGCGACACCGGCAAATGAGCCGTCTTGTGTAAAATTTCAGGTCAGACGGCTCTGAAACTGAGGAGCAGTTCGCGTATAAACAGACGAATAGACAGGCGGACTAAATCGATTCAGGTTGTATCAGTGATCATTTAAATATATACTTTAAAGGGTCATAGGAAGATTTAAGAACAACTACATCGGCGTCTCTTGAACTGGTACTAAACTCGCCGCCAATAGACCTCTTCGCTGAAAACTGCCTGGGTGCAAAACTGCAAATGTGCAAATAGGTTGGATCGGAAGTACACAAAACCCCTTTTGGAATTCGATAGAAGAGACTGTAGGAATATGATAGGAATACTAACTGGTAACTGTTTGGTGGCCACACACGCCGGCAGGATGGGGCTGCCAGATCGAGAAGCCTGCAGGAAATGTCTAGAGCAAGACTCTTGAGCACTTGTCCTGCATTGTCAAGGCTACGGTGTAAGCATCTGGTCCTCACAGTATGTTACACTGTAGGAGTTATCGATAGTGAGGTAGCAGAGTCTGTTAAAATTCACGTCAAGCGCAGGCATCCTAGACTATAACTACACCACTTGGACTCCATCTGGTATCGCAAAGGATCGAACTGGTCTATGTGTCTCTTATTGGCACACCAGATTAACTTTACCAAAAATTATAGAGTCGTCGACGTTGTATTTTGGGTGCTACAAACTCTTTTGGTGGTTAACGACCTATTTAAAGAGCCGGAGAAACGAGTCTTTTATGATAAAAGAAAAATTTGTAATTGCTGCTAAGGTTACCTCAGCGCGAATAGAAGCGGCTTAGCCGTCAATGCAACTGATATTGATGTGGTTTTATTTACCTAGAGATATAAAATTTCGACCGTCCCTCTCCCCTTATTCGGAGGCTCACCATTTCATCTGTTAATAGGGTAAAATAACTTTTATCTTAAAATGAAATATTCTTGATCGAAAGCTTTCATATAGATCAAATATTGGGAATAAGGTCACGCTAAAATTCCTTCCTCCCGCAATCGTAGATCGGTCCAAGCTAGGAGAAAAGGTTGAAGGCAGAGCTTTTGTAAGGAATTCTTTGTCTAGTTTAGCTTTAGGCTACCGAAAGTTTCCTCCAAGTTTACCACTCCTAGGTGTAGCTTCTTTCATGCAGGTGAGCATTCAATCCGACAGCAGAGCGGGTTTACTAGCGTTGAGCTCGTAAACTATGCTCTCAAAGTTAATCAAGGAGTGGCTAATTCCATTAGATACATCATCATGTTATTTTATTATCAGAATCGTTTGGGAGCCTGGCCATAGCGAAATGTTGTCATGGACTTGTAGACCTCGCGTGCGCTTAGCAGGTCGGACACAAACTTTAAAAATATGTATGGAAGAAGGTGGGGTGACAATTTTTCTTCCATTGTCCAGTGTTTACAGGACTTAGGTTGAAACATCTTAGCAGTCATAACTTCGGCGAAATAGGAGACAAAGCGAAAACTGACATTAGTTGTCTCAACGGATCTGTGATCGGCTCAAAGCGCTTTGTCGATTTATAAGAGACTTCTTGATCAAATTTATAGAAACTTTAGGTACCACAACGGATCGGCGATAAGCTGTCCGAAGAATCTTAAAGTGCACCTATTGTCTTTAAGCAAATTGTTTGTTAAAATCATTTCTTATGTTATTTATTTCTCAATATAGATAATTTTAAATCAGTTGCTTTTTAAGTAAAAAAGTTTACCTTTGAAGCTTCTGAATTTAAACTGCAACACAACTGAGAGTAAGAAAGCTTCAAAATCTAAACAAATGCTCAACTAATGTCTGCGAAAAATGCATTTTTAAGCGGACCTTGTTGAGTTTAATTTGAGACTGGTGTCATGGACATTTAAATATTTTATTAACCGTACGATTTTCGATTGCAGTGCCACACACTTTGCTTGAGGTTCAAAGTTGTTCGAAGTCTCTATGTATTAGGGTGGGCCAAATAAAACAAAAGTTTTTGCTCCGCTTCTTACGCTAAAGATTATTTGATAGACACCTCTAAGACAGGTTCATCAAGAATGAACTCTAAATTTATTAAAAGATATTATCGGTTGAAGTCTTCCAATTTCAATTACTGCGTGGACGCCAAATAGGGCAAGAGCCTATTATAAGTCCCACAACTACGAAAAGGTTAGCGTTATTGATTACTAAAACTTTTGCGTTCGATTTTGGGCCAAAAGACCTTTGCGACAGCACATGTATCGATGGCGCTGCCTAAGCTCCCGCGAAGTCCAGCTATCTTGTAATAGAACACAAGAAGATATGGGAGCACCGACCCGCTCCCATTATACCGATAGCGGTTTTATGGTGCTTTTTCTTGCTAGTTCACCAGCTTTAGAGTTTCCTGTTATTCCGCTGTGGCCTGGCACCTTTACCAGTCTTATCACAAATACACTCGAAGCTATTGATTGCAAGGTTAGGCACTCTTTGACTGGCTCTGAACGTATCGTTAGTGAGTTAAAGGATTGCTATCTGAGCAGATGGTCACTTATCTGAAGGCGGCTGTACCAGTTAATATACTGCTACCTTAATGGCTGCAATCTCGGCCTGGAATACACTGCAATAGTCAAGAGTTGCTAGAGAGCTTTTGACAATAAAACCGTCCACCAGCCTTCCCACTAAGCTTTGACCCATTTGTAAAGAAACTCACTACCACTCCCCTCCAACGGCTTCTTCCCACCCACAACTTCCTCGCCGGTATATGGGTAGAGAATGAGCCACCAGATTTTGAATTGGCGACTCCATCGATCAAGTGATCCGTTATGTAGTAAAAGTGAGTGAGGATTTCCGAATGTTCAGAATGTTTCCCTTACGCAGCAGCGGTACCGCCGAGATCTTGTATATTCTGGTGAATAAAACCAGAAAGCCGCGATCTTTTTTAAACTGTTAGGTTTATGAAAAAAACCGTAAAAGAGCATTCTGTAGAATATAATATTTCTTACAAAGTCCATAAAACGGAGTAGGTATGTTTTCAAATAGTTAGAAGCGAGACACGAATTTTTCCATCTGATAATTAGAAAAAATAGAGAAATCCGTTTGTCGGAGGACTTTCCGGTTATAAGTCAGAGATCATACTTGGAGAGCTTTTCCCAGAGGGGTCCATCAACCAATTTTTCTGAGTACCAAGCGAAAAAATTTGTTATTTTGCCTCACCCTAATATGCACTGATGCCATGAAAGTGCTATTGTATGCTAAGTACCAAGATTCACAGCTGCAGTTGTGTCTACAAGATTATATATATGTACAAAAATATACACACACAAATTCACAGAACTTTTGTTTTGCCATTTTTTGATGGAAAACTTTCAACAATCTGGGTTAGGTTTGAATTAATTATCAGATAATCAATGGCATATAGCATTCATGAATTCATTCAAGTGGAACAATTGTTAGCACAACCTTCAAGTTCAGTCCAATTGTTGTAAGCATTGTTGTCATTTCGGTATTAGAAGTGAAATGAAAATTTCTACAATAACAAATTTGCATACTAAATCGATACGAATTTGGTTGGAAGTGAATTTAAAATAGATTAAAAATATTTGCGCTTTACCGTTGAAATGTTGACAATACATATTGAAAAATACATATTTACATTTAATTAAATATATTTACATATGTATATACAGAGAAGAGCGCAATGATTCTAGACTGTAAATTCTGTGGAAAATAAAATGTTTATATAATGTGGCCTAGTTGGAACATCTAGCATACAGTAGTACCGGGCTTTTGAAAGGGACGCTACAAAAGTAGACCGATGGGGACAACAAATTACGCCATACTTTTTCCCCGCTCTTTTAAAATTTCTACTCAGAAAGGTTTGCCTTTCATCATCGGAAGATATACGATCCAACCACGAGTCAAATTATTAAAATTTACTTCCCGAAATTTAGAGTCAGTGCCTCAAACTTTAAGAGCGCTCTTTCCAAGTTATGTCGTCCATAATCGTCCAGTTAGATCAACAATTCAGCGTCTAGTCCAGAAAAATTTGAGTCCACAGGCACAGTACGAAATGTTCCCGTATCAGTGAGACAAAAAGGAGCCCGTAGTGTCGAGAATATTGCTGTCGCTAGTCCTCCAATTGAGGAAGACCTAAATTAGTCTCTCGCATATCGTTTTCAAATGATGGGCATCTCTGTGATGTCGTTGTGGCGAAATACGTGAAAAGATCTTGGCTTACATCCTTGCAAGATCAAATTGAAACAAGAACTGAAGCCGCTTACCGCTAGAAACGTCATATCTTCGTGAATTCGGCTAACCAATACTTGAAAATGATCCATATTTTCTTCGTAAAATCATCTTTAGCGATGAGGTTAATTTCTGGCTGAATAGCTTGGTCAGACAGTAATCTAGACGTTCTCCAAAAGTCACCATTGAATCCTAAAAAATTTTACGGTTTGGTGCGGTTAATGAGCCGGTGGGGTTATTGGGTCGTACTCCTTCCGCGATGATTAAGAGCGGCACGTTACTGTGAATGGGATTCGTTATCGCTCAATGATAACCCAATACTTTTTGCCCGAATTGGATGATATGGACTTAGACAATATGTGGTTCCAAGCAAATTGCGGCACCACAAGCCACACAGCGAATGTCACAATCGGTTTATTGAAAACTAAGTTTGGTAAACGTCTTGTCTCACGAAATGGCCCAGTCAATTGACTGCCTCGGTCGTGCGATTTGATGTCATTAGACTATTTTCTGTGGTGCTACGTCAAGTCTATGGTTTATTCCAACAATTCAATGACGATTGATGAACTTCGTACGTATCGGCCTCATTCCGCGTGAGGAATATTCCTGAACTGACATGACTACCCCTGGCCATGGTGGATTGTCTTTGCTTGGTACTTTTTTTTACTCCTAAATCTTCCAATATCTCCCGATTATTACTCATATCTTTTACATTCTATACTTATTCTTTAAAGGGGTTCTTATCGAGGCAATAAATCGTCTCTACTCAAATCTTTTTGTGGTTGTAGCGACATGGAAACTTCCCTATTTTTCGATTGATTTAAGTGGCTGTTGAGCTAATGCTAGCTAGGACCGTGATGAGGTGAGAGCAAACTTATACTAATAATACTAGTTATCTAGCCTTCTTACTTCCCTGCTTTCAACAGCTCATAAGTCATCTTTCTCGAACGCATTTCTGGTCATAATCGCGGTATTTATTGGTATCGATCCGTCTGGATTGAGCAAAACTCGAAACCTTTATTGATATGCAAGTATTGTCGGTATAAAGAATCTATCTGTGGCATATTATCCTCTTCTCTTTCTCACTGTGGATAAAAGTTTTTCTCATGCAAAACTTGTATGACTGAAGGTCACTTACTTAAATGGCGGTGGTTTCTCTCCTTATTAGTAGAGATACGGGATTAACAATAGCTCGTATATTAGATATCTGTACGCATTCTACCTCTTATCCCATTTTCGTCCGTTTCCATCTTTATATGTATGTATGTATATATGTAGGTAAATATTTATATGAATACTCTGACAATGGCCATGAACATTAATCAAAGCCTACAAGGCAACACCACAACAGCTGAGCCATTCAAGCCACTGGCGACTGAAAGATAAATTACATGCTTGGACATATTTAAATATTTTATCACCCAAATGAAATTTACAAGTCAACGGCTGTAACGCCTAAAAGTGAGCAACATGTTAGAAGCGGCATAGCGGAAAGAATACAAAATACAATTTAGAATAAAGAAATAAGACATTCTAAATGCTATAAAAACTTAATGACTAAAGGCTAAAGAAGTGATGATTGTAGAATAGAAATGCTGCTACTTGATTGATGTAGCCACTTTGAAGCGTGGAGAGAAGATTGTAAGTAACTACGGAATAAGTAACATTATTATTCATGCCTTTTTGACGCTAAAAGTGAGATTTATAGACATGGACACAAACATTTACAAACTTGCTATATATGGATGAAAGTCGAGAGTATTTTTGGCTTAGGACACCTACATAACCAGCTTCGGGCTCTATGCTTACAGGGCTCGCCGTTGTATATGAATTTCGTCTGTCTTTCCGTTACATTTTCATTTTGTCACTGTGATTAGGAGAACAGATAACATATTTGATAAATTATTACAGTGATGAGCATAAAATGTGGCACAATTAAAAAAAAAATGCTTGTACCACATTAATTTTGGATTACTTTGAAGTAAGGAAAAGCAAAATATCATTAGTAAGTACAGTAGCGTATAAACACGTTTTCTTAAAAAAACAAAAAATTTTAAAAGATGCCGCGACTAACTGAAGGCCTCAAGATCGGAGTATTCTCTTGTAGAACCCCGAGAGGTGATCTAGTGACAGATGCCCAGAGCAGACTAAAATTATGAAGCGAACATATCTCCAGCCTCTTGAATGGCAGTGAAAGCATAACTCCAGAAGATAGGAATCCGATTCCCCAATCGATGACGACGGACCTTTCATTGCCCGGTCATGAAGAAGTTCGAATAGCAATTATCTGATTGAAGAACGACAAACGGCGAAGGCTGATGGATTGCCGGACGAGCTACTCAAATACGGCGGCGAAGAATCGATAAGGAGCATGCATCAGCTTCTTTACAGAATATGGTCAGACGAAAGAATGCCCAACGATTGGAATTTAAGTGTGCTCTATCCTATCCACAAAAAGGGTGACCCCATAATCACCGCCAACTACCGTGGGATAAGCACCCTCAACATCACATATAAGGTTCCATCGAGTGTTTTGTGTGAAAAATTAAAGCCCAACGTCAACAAACTGATGAGACCTCATCAGTGTGCCTTTAGGCTTGGAACATCAACAACTGACCAGACATACATAACGCGCCAATTCTTGGAAAAGTTTCGTGAAAAGAGAATCGACACCCATCACCTCTTTCTCGATTTTAAAGCTTCTTTTGACA